>NC_072020.1:2530600-2533100 GCF_027791375.1 Indicator indicator
ATGCTTACCCTTCCCAAGATAGATAGATAGATAGATAGATAGATAGATAGATAGATAGGTAAATAGATCTGTTTTGACTATGCTTACCCTTCCCAAGATGGATGGATAGATAGATAGATAGATAGACAGATAGATAGATAGATAGATAGGTAAATAGATCTGTTTTGACTATGCTTACCCTTCCCAAGATGGATGGATAGATAGATAGATAGATAGATAGATAGATAGATAGATAGGTAAATAGATCTGTTTTGACTATGCTTACCCTTCCCAAGATAGATAGATAGATAGATAGATAGATAGATAGATAGATAGATAGGTAAATAGATCTGTTTTGACTATGCTTACCCTTCCCAAGATGGATGGATAGATAGATAGATAGATAGATAGATAGATAGATAGATAGGTAAATAGATCTGTTTTGACTATGCTTACCCTTCCCAAGATAGATGATAGATAGATAGATAGATAGATAGATAGATAGATAGATAGGTAAATAGATCTGTTTTGACTATGCTTACCCTTCCCAAGATGGATGGATAGATAGATAGATAGATAGATAGATAGATAGATAGATAGATAGGTAAATAGATCTGTTTTGACTATGCTTACCCTTCCCAAGATAGATAGATAGATAGATAGATAGATAGATAGATAGATAGGTAAATAGATCTGTTTTGACTATGCTTACCCTTCCCAAGATGGATGGATAGATAGATAGATAGATAGATAGATAGATAGATAGATAGGTAAATAGATCTGTTTTGACTATGCTTACCCTTCCCAAGATAGATAGATAGATAGATAGATAGATAGATAGATAGATAGATAGATAGGTAAATAGATCTGTTTTGACTATGCTTACCCTTCCCAAGATGGATGGATAGATAGATAGATAGATAGATAGATAGATAGATAGATAGATAGGTAAATAGATCTGTTTTGACTATGCTTACCCTTCCCAAGATGGATGGATGATAGATAGATAGATAGATAGATAGATAGATAGATAGGTAAATAGATCTATTTTGACTATGCTTACCCTTCCCAAGATGATAGATAGATAGATAGATAGATAGATAGATAGATAGATAGGTAAATAGATCTGTTTTGACTATGCTTACCCTTCCCAAGATGATGATAGATAGATAGATAGATAGATAGATAGATAGATAGATAGATAGGTAAATAGATCTGTTTTGACTATGCTTACCCTTCCCAAGATGGATAGATAGATAGATAGATAGATAGATAGATAGATAGATAGGTAAATAGATCTGTTTTGACTATGCTTACCCTTCCCAAGATAGATGATAGATAGATAGATAGATAGATAGATAGATAGATAGGTAAATAGATCTATTTTGACTATGCTTACCCTTCCCAAGATAGATAGATAGATAGATAGATAGATAGATAGATAGATAGATAGGTAAATAGATCTGTTTTGACTATGCTTACCCTTCCCAAGATAGATAGATAGATAGATAGATAGATAGATAGATAGATAGATAGGTAAATAGATCTGTTTTGACTATGCTTACCCTTCCCAAGATAGATAGATAGATAGATAGATAGATAGATAGATAGGTAAATAGATCTGTTTTGACTATGCTTACCCTTCCCAAGATAGATAGATAGATAGATAGATAGATAGATAGATAGATAGATAGGTAAATAGATCTGTTTTGACTATGCTTACCCTTCCCAAGATAGATAGATAGATAGATAGATAGATAGATAGATAGATAGATAGATAGATAGGTAAATAGATCTGTTTTGACTATGCTTACCCTTCCCAAGATAGATAGATAGATAGATAGATAGATAGTAGATAGATAGATAGGTAAATAGATCTATTTTGACTATGCTTACCCTTCCCAAGATAGATAGATAGATAGATAGATAGATAGATAGATAGATAGATAGGTAAATAGATCTGTTTTGACTATGCTTACCCTTCCCAAGATAGATAGATAGATAGATAGATAGATAGATAGATAGGTAAATAGATCTGTTTTGACTATGCTTACCCTTCCCAAGATAGGATAGATAGATAGATAGATAGATAGATAGATAGATAGGTAAATAGATCTGTTTTGACTATGCTTACCCTTCCCAAGATAGATAGATAGATAGATAGATAGATAGATAGATAGATAGATAGGTAAATAGATCTATTTTGACTATGCTTACCCTTCCCAAGATAGATAGATAGATAGATAGATAGATAGATAGATAGATAGGTAAATAGATCTGTTTTGACTATGCTTACCCTTCCCAAGATAGATAGATAGATAGATAGATAGATAGATAGATAGATAGATAGATAGGTAAATAGATCTGTTTTGACTATGCTTACCCTTCCCAAGATAGGATAGATAGATAGATAGATAGATAGATAGATAGGTAAATAGATCTGTTTTGACTATGCTTACCCTTCCCAAGATGGATGGATAGATAGATAGATAGATAGATAGATAGATAGATAGATAGGTAA